>NW_025533882.1:250000-292500 GCF_020615455.1 Coregonus clupeaformis | reverse complement strand
CCTCTCCTTTCATCCTTGAGAAGGGCTTTAATTCGAAGTGCGACAGCGTTGAATAAAGAGGGAGCGAGACGGCACCGAGAGGAGCGCCGCAGACGTCCGAGTGTCAATCAATCGCGGCTGTGAGGGGCCCGTGACTGGGCTACGGAGGAGAAAGAGAGGAGAGGAAAGAGCGAGAGAAAGAAAGAGCGAGAGTCTGTGTTTGATCTGTGTCTTTCAAAGGGAAAACAGCAGGAAGGGCCATCAGTGACGATTTGCCTCTCCCTGCCAGCTCCGGTGCCATCCTGACAGAGAGCAATCACAAGCAGGTTAATTCAACATCTACCTTCTTAATCTTTTTTTCCCTCTCTCCTTTCTTTTGGTCTCGTTCTGTCGTCTCGGATGAAACATTGCTTCCCTTTTTCAGAGAGCCCCACAAGAGCAGTTTAAACACAAACAGACCTTCTTTCAACCTTCTGTGGGTGTGAGGGTGAGGGGGTATGTGGGAGTGGGGTGGGGTGGGGTAGTGTGGGGGGTAATGGTGTCTAGTGGGGTGAGGAAGAGTGTAGGGGAATAAGAAGCAGGTAGTTTGCCAACCATAACTCTGTGGAAGGCAAAGAGAGGCCGGTGAACAGTCAGCAGATTCAGCACACAGAGACAAAACACAGACCCATCCTGTCTCCATAGAAACTAAAGAACTAAAGCCATAGTGTTTCCTTCTCCATGCTCTATGGCCATGTCTCCCCACCCCAGTAATGGTATCCTCTCCTGGCCAACGTCTGTCCTGGTCTGTGTTCCGTGCACTATTTCTTACCAGAGCCCTATGGACCCTGGTCAAAAGTAGTGCAGTAAATAGGGAATAGGGCGCCATTTGGGACGCAGCCTTGGACTAGAGCGGCTAGCTACCACATGCTTTCCTATACAGAGGTAAAAGCACAAGGTCAGAGGGATAACAGGATAAAAGGTGTCCTTTCGGTTCCAGAGAAGGACATTCACTCTCTAGATTGGATTTGGGGCCTTCAAGGACACAGGAAGAACACTCAACGCAAAAGATAGATCCAATAGAGGAGGAACAGATTTCCTCTGGAAGAGGAGGAGGAGGAGGGGGGGTGAGGAGGAGATGGGGGTGGGGGTAGAGGAGGGAAGGAAGAGGAGGGGGGAGGAGGAGGAGGAGGTAGACGAGGAAGGGTGGAGGAGGAGGAACAGGAGGTGGAGGAGAAGGAGGAGGTGGAGGAGAAGGAGGAGTGATTGGCAGGGCACTGTATCCTTACATCCAGCACTGCCTCTCAGTGGCTTACAGGCATCACCAAATACAGCAGCTTACTCTACGTACCATCCACACACACAAACACACACTCTACCGTCTACACACAAACATGATACCACTCCCCTGAGAGAGAGTGAGAGAGAGAGAGAGAGAGAGAGAGAGAGAGAGAGAGAGAGAGAGAGAGAGAGAGAGAGAGAGAGAGAGAGAGAGAGAGAGAGGGAGAGGTATCAGGGGAGCTGTTACCCAGAGGAGAGAGTCAGAGTGAAAATCAGTGCGAGTATGTGTGTGTGTGTGTTTGTATGTTCACTCGCTTGCGTGTGTGTGTGAGTTCCCTCGTGTGCGTGCGTACGCGTGTGTTCACTCGCAGGCGTGTGTGTAGATAGGGTTTATCCTACCTGCGTGCAGGTAGGCCAGGTCAGGGTTCTCGATGTCAGGGTGATGTTCCTTCAGATGGTTCCTGAAGTCCATGGGGCCGTTGGTGCCGTAGTCACACTTGGGGCAGTTGTACATCTTCACTCCCTCGTGCTTCCCCGTGTGCAGGATGTGCTTTCGGATGTTCTCCGCACAGTTGGATCTATTGGGAGATGAACAGATAGAGATTGAAGGAGGAATAGTTCACTCAATTAGAAGATAAAAATATCAAAGAAAGAGTAAAAAAGACAGGAAGGAGAAGAAGATCCCTAGACAATAGAGGATGTTCCCATTGGAAGGTTTACTGTACTGACAGTTTGGTTTTGTTCTAATGACACTAATAAAATGAATCAAGTGGATTGAACTCAAACAATTTAGTTGTGGGGCTGAGGGATCATATTTAAATAGTCAACATATTTGGAGAGACTCTTAAAGCCTCCTGTGACTATGCAATACACACATAATCAGAAACAGGGGGAAAGCAAAGTGTTAAACAATGACAGACTATTCTACAATTTGTGAGATACATTTACATGTTGTAGATGCACTGGTGTTTTGCCACTGTTGTTTTCAAACAGCCCTTGGTTCCTCTTGCATGTTACAGACATTTCACTATAGGAGTATGACACTCCTGCAACAGGCTGAAAGTGAAAAACAAAATGTTGATATCATATTTTGATGAGGTCTACCATGTTTGTAATCTCGGAACCCTGAACCAAATCTCGTATCCACTGGCCAGCTACTAGATGTGATTCTGGGGGCTGAGGTTTTCAAAACGGCACTCAAGTAAATGTAACAGAAAATACTACCCCTCTCAAAGCCTCTGCCAATGCCTGTGGGTGCTCATGTGTCTCCTGTGGCTGCGCTAGGTGTAGTAGTGTAGCGAGGTAAATGGTATAGTAGTGTAGTGGTATTTCAAACCACTTTGCATTTTATTCAAAGTGACTTACAGTGCAGTAAGTACATACAGTGGGGGAAAAAAGTATTTAGTCAGCCACCAATTGTGCAAGTTCTCCCACTTAAAAAGATGAGAGAGGCCTGTCATTTTCATCATAGGTACACGTCAACTATGACAGACAAATTGAGAAAAAAAAATCCAGAAAATCACATTGTAGGATTTTTAATGAATTTATTTGCAAATTATGGTGGAAAATAAGTATTTGGTCACCTACAAACAATCAAGATTTCTGGCTCTCACAGACCTGTAACTTCTTCTTTAAGAGGCTCCTCTGTCCTCCACTCGTTACCTGTATTAATGGCACCTGTTTGAACTTGTTATCAGTATAAAAGACACCTGTCCACAACCTCAAACAGTCACACTCCAAACTCCACTATGGTCAGGACCAAAGAGCTGTCAAAGGACACCAGAAACAAAATTGTAGACCTGCACCAGGCTGGGAAGACTGAATCTGCAATAGGTAAGCAGCTTGGTTTGAAGAAATCAACTGTGGGAGCAATTATTAGGAAATGGAAGACATACAAGACCACTGATAATCTCCCTCGATCTGGGGCTCCACGCAAGATCTCACCCCGTGGGGTCAAAATGATCACAAGAACGGTGAGCAAAAATCCCAGAACCACACGGGGGGACCTAGTGAATGACCTGCAGAGAGCTGGGACCAAAGTAACAAAGCCTACCATCAGTAACACACTACGCCGCCAGGGACTCAAATCCTGCAGTGCCAGACGTGTCCCCCTGCTTAAGCCAGTACATGTCCAGGCCCGTCTGAAGTTTGCTAGAGTGCATTTGGATGATCCAGAAGAGGATTGGGAGAATGTCATATGGTCAGATGAAACCAAAATAGAACGTTTTGGTAAAAACTCAACTCATCGTGTTTGGAGGACAAAGAATGCTGAGTTGCATCCAAAGAACACCATACCTACTGTGAAGCATGGGGGTGGAAACTTCATGCTTTGGGGCTGTTTTTCTGCAAAGGGACCAGGACGACTGATCCGTGTAAAGGAAAGAATGAATGGGGCCATGTATCGTGAGATTTTGAGTGAAAACCTCCTTCTATCAGCAAGGGCATTGAAGATGAAACGTGGCTGGGTCTTTTAGCATGACAATGATCCCAAACACACCTCCCGGGCAACGAAGGAGTGGCTTCGTAAGAAGCATTTCAAGGTCCTGGAGTGGCCTAGCCAGTCTCCAGATCTCAACCCCATAGAAAATCTTTGGAGGGAGTTGAAAGTCCGTGTTGCCCAGCGACAGCCCCAAAACATCACTGCTCTAGAGGAGATCTGCATGGAGGAATGGGCCAAAATACCAGCAACAGTGTGTGAAAACCTTGTGAAGACTTACAGAAAACATTTGACCTGTGTCATTGCCAACAAGGGGTATATAACAAAGTATTGAGAAACTTTTGTTATTGACCAAATACTTATTTTCCACCATAATTTGCAAATAAATTCATAAAAAATCCTACAATGTGATTTTCTGGAATTTATTTTCTCATTTTGTCTGTCATAGTTGACATGTACCTATGATGAAAATTACAGGCCTCTCTCATCTTTTTAAGTGGGAGAACTTGCACAATTGGTGGCTGACTAAATACTTTTTTTCCCCACTGTAGATTTTTAACTATGTGTATGATCTATGTGGGAATTGAACTTACGACTTGGTGTTGCTAGCACCAGCTGAGTCATACAGGACCAGTGTAGAGGTGTAGTAGTGTAGAGGTGTAGTATTGACGTGTAGGGCTGTAGGCTGTAGTCATGCAGTAAGCTAATGCTGGGTGCTGGCTGTAATTATGTCAGCTCAGGGAGTCACATAGAGTCCCCCTGATCAATTATGCTGCCTGACCTGGTCTCAGGCCCTATCTAAACCTGCCCTAGGACACTACGCACACAGGCCTGGACTGAGGCTGAGGGGAGGCATGCACACACACACACACACACACACACACACACACTCAAAGACATGTTCACATACGCACACGAACACACAAGAAGACAATGCGCGCACACACACACACAAGTGCACTCAAGCACTCACACAAGCACACACCGACATACAGTACATAACCCCCACCAATACATACAACGCCCACCACATCATGCAAGCATGTGCAGTGCAGGACCCGTGGCACTTTCAGACGCACACGCACACATAGCATCATGCGTGATGGATGAGGCACTCGTGCGTGGTCTCGGGCTGACATTCTCGGACAGTATAATACGCAATTACTCTCCCTTATCACCTTGGCTGGGACAATAAAGCCTCATGGTGCCATAGCTTACGCCAGGCAAGGATATAATTTGTTTTCACTTTTGCCGAGACAACTCTCTCCATCAAGTCCCTTAGTAGTCATGCCCCGGCTCCATTTGCTTTGCCGGACTCTTCATATGTACTCAAAGCCATGCAGAGGCCCCTTTTTGTGTTTTACACATAAATACATTAAAACACCTGCTGGTGAATGGTGAAATGGTCCTCCATGAAGCTATTTGCATCGGGTAGGGTAAAATGTGAGGTGTTCTCCTTAGAGTTACAGGAATGGGGCAGCTCTTTTGACCATGTCTTTAGCTGTAGACATGTCTATCTGTACTCAGTACAGTAACAACTCCATTAAGACCCAGGGTACATGGATAGGGATTGCACACAGGAATGTAACTACCCTCCCCTAATGCTATAAGCCATACAGGATGGGCCTGTATGGGTTTTTCAATACGTTTACAAATCATGGTGTATGGCCGGCCTACAATGAGTAAAGCACACAAACAACAGCAATAAACACTATCCAACAAGTAACTATCAGACAAATTCAATTTATAATTTTCCTCGACCACTTAAAACTTATTTCAAAACTTATTTTCAGATAGAGATGTCCTCTGTCACAGTCAGGAAAATAATAGGAACAATCATAAATAATTTCTAAAAAAACAAAACATTTATAATTTATATTCAAGACAAATTAACTGATTTCTTATTCCAGGCCAGTGGCATAAATAGATACATTCAGAGTCAGAACTAAAAGGTTCTAAAGAACAGTGTGAGGGTGGGATCCCGGGGGAGCGCTTCTATCTCTCAGATATGGTAATAGCGTAATTGTCATATTAAAACAACACAATGTGAGTTTAGGAGTCAGCAGGTGTCAGGCTAAGAGAAAGGCCCACACAGTCCTCCTACGATAGCCAATATTAATTAGTCCAACAGCCGCGTTTCAACTTTCTCCACGTCGGTGAGCAGTGACTCGCCATGGGAATCAACCCCACTGCCTGGATATCATCGCGATTCGCTCAATCTTTTTTTATTTTCTAACACATTTCCATATTTTCCTCGTCGACGACTGCATTGGTAATGGGGCTAGTAATTGAGGCTATTCGTTAGCTGTGGATTTAAATGTGTGTCTTTGTGTTTTAAGAATGGAGGTAGGTATCTGCGATGGCGAAGAGACAGCCTAGTCATTAACGCTCATCCACACCTTGCTCTCCGCCTCTCCCAACACTTCACAGGGTCACCGGCCCCGTGACATCCACCACCAGCCGTGCAGCGGTCCTCAAAGTTACCTCGAATTAGCTCAAAGTAGCTATTTTTCACAGGCAGGCAGATTGAGAATGTGCATACAGAGGATGCTGATAAAAGGATTAAAGGGAGGATATCAATTATGGCAGTCATGATGCCCTAGAAGCTATAATGAGTGTCTCTTCATTGAGAACAATTGTCATACAGCCTAATATGGTATGGCAAGTGGTTTTTGACTGCATAAATAGGTATATAATTGTAAGATAGTAATTACATGCATCTTCCAACCATAATTGTTTGAACTTTCAACAATACAATTCAAAAGGTTATATTAGACATTCATTTGAGGATAAGGTAAAGAAGTTGCATTGAGGATTTCATAGATGTCAGCGACACATGTACTATTTTATACCAATATAAGACTGCACTATATACAGTATACTGAACAAAAATATAAATGCAACATGTAAAGTGTTGGTCCCATGTTTCATGAGTTGAAATAAAAGATCCCAGAAAAAAGATCCATACGCACAAAAAGCGTATTTCTCTCAAATTTTGTGCACAAATTTGTTTACATCCCTGTTAGTGAGCATTTCTCCTTTGCCAAGATAATCCATCCACCTGACAGGTGTGGCATATCAAGAAGCTGATTGAACAGCATGATCATTACACAGGTGCACCTCGTGCTGGGGACAATAAAAGGCCACTCTAAAATGTGCAGTTTTATCGCACAACACCATGCCACAGATTCCTCAAGTTTTGAGGGAGCGTGCAGTTGGCATGCTGACTGCAGGAATGTCCACTAGAGCTGTTGCCAGAGAATTGAATGTTAATTTCTCTACCATAAGCCACCTCCAACGTCGTTTTATAGAATTTGGCAGTATGTCCAACCGGCCTCACAAACGCAGACCATGTGTAACCACGCCAGCCCAGGACCTCCACATCCAGCTTCTTCACCTGCGGGATCATCTGAGACAAGCCACCCGGACAGCTGATGAATCTGAGGAGTATTTATGTCTGTAATAAAGCCCTTTTGTGGGGAAAAACTAATTCTGATTGGCTGGGCATGGCTCCACAGTCGGTGAGCCTGGCTCCCAGGCCCACCCATCGCTGTGCCCCTGCCAAGTCACGTAAAATCCATAGATTAGGGCCTAATTAGTTTATTTCAATTAACTGATTTCCTTATATGAACTGTAACTCAGTAAAATCGTTGAAATTGTTGCATGTTGAGTTTATATTTTTGTTCAGTATAGTACATGAATTCAAATCTAATTATAAATTTAATATAATTATAAGTAGCAAAACAATAAACGTTATAATGGTATATCAAATTCTATATAGCCTGAGATATCCTGTTCATGGTCAAACGTTGACAGTGCCTTGACTAACACATCCTTATTCGTGTGAAGTCATTGAACCATTGAGACATTGAGCCATTGGAGGTTTACAAATGTATTCAGGGTGGAAGAGCGGAGCACAGTTAGGCCCCTCATGAATGCCTGGTGCCCGTGTTCAATTCCTCCTACACACATTAGGAACCCAGCAGGGGTTGCGAGCTGCTACCCTCTCCCCTCCAGCCCCTCCCTCTGCCCTGCGTACCCAAGGGGGCCAAACCAAAAATGTTAATTGGTCTTCTAATTTGCTGTTTCATTTGCCACAATCTGTAACGATCATTTGGTATCAGCTAGAAGAACAGTTGGTCTGGTTCCCTCTGTTGCCTCCCCACAGTGCTTTTAAACGTCAAATACTACTCTTCCTTGATAAATAGAATGTGAATTGAGTGCAAAATGTGTATAAATAAGTGAAATATGATATAACACCTCACATGCTAACCCATAACCTTTCTGCAGAAGACAAGCTTCACCATGGTAGAGTAACTTGTAGCCAAAGTGTTTCTAAGCTATGGTA
This sequence comes from Coregonus clupeaformis, assembly GCF_020615455.1. NCBI lineage: Eukaryota > Metazoa > Chordata > Actinopteri > Salmoniformes > Salmonidae > Coregonus > Coregonus clupeaformis. The sequence goes on along the minus strand of NW_025533882.1, from coordinate 284,476 downwards.
AAGAACAAAGAATGGCAATGGGTATTGTGGTGACATTAATGTTTAGGGATATTGAGCTTTTGGGGGGTATTTCTCTGTCTGATGTTCTTAAAGATATGAACCTTGATAGTTTTTCTTCAGTTTTTCAGACTAGAATATCTGAAGAGTTATTTCCAATTCCAACAGCCTTACAGCTCCTTATAGAGCAAACCACAACCAACAGCCTGTCCATGTCATTTTTGTTTATCTAAAACCAATTCCGGGAGCATTCCTTTCACACTTCCTTCCACCACACCTGAGATGGGGGAGGAAGAGGATGAAGAAGAGGAAGAGAAGTGAGATGGAGATGTGCAACGTTGCCAAAAGTGTTTCCAATTTCACCGACAATTTCCTGTGTAATTACTGATGGTCTGTGATGGTGTTTTAATGACACCTGCCAGTGGCTGGCTGCTGTAGCCTGCTGATGATAGCAGAGTGATGAGATGAGATGATGAAGCCTGTGGGAGATCAGACCTGTGTGTGTGTGTGTGTGTGTGTGTGAGATTAGACCCCCAGTCCTCCTGCCCATCAACCCAGCCATCTGTCCTTCCATGCGAGCACAATGAGCCGGTACCTGTAGTCGCACCAGGGGCATCGGTAGGGCTTCTCCCCTGTGTGCACGCGCTTGTGGCGGGTCAAGTGGGACTGGGTGGTGGAGGCGAAGCCGCACAGCTGACACTTGAAGGGCCGTTCTCCTGGGGGACAGAGAGACAGACAGGGAAGATAAGGACGGGTGGACAGAAAGACAGACAGACGGACAGAGAGAAATACAGAATCACTGTCCGTCTCAAGTGGAAGCTCACTCTAACGCAGACATTTACATTTTACATATTCATCTTTTAGCAGATGCTCTTATCCAGAGTGACTTACATTAGTCCCGTGTAGCTCAGTTGGTAGAGCATGGCGCTTGCAACGCCAGGGTTGTGGGTTCGATTCCCACGGGGGGCCAGTATGAAAAAAAAAAAGCACTCTAACTGTAAGTCGCTCTGGATAAGAGCGTCTGCTAAAATGACTATAATGTAATTAGTGCATTCAGCTTAACATAGCTACAACAACATATCACAGTCGTAGCAAGTACATTTTCCCCTTAACAAAGTAGTTATCAGCAAAGTCAGTGCTAGTAGGAAAGTAGTTGACATTTTTCAAATACTTTTGAGCATTTGCTTTAGCCTGCCTGGATTGCCAGGTCAGCGGGGTTTGCAATTTTGCGACTATTCCAACGATTCTATTGTCAGGCAAGCTCAATCAATCACCTAAAGCAGCGATTCTCAATGGGTCATGGGTGTCTGAGTAAAAAAATATGTTATTTTTTATGGGGGGAAAAACAGTCTGAACTTAAATTACTTAAACCAGGTAGAAAGTGTGTAGAAATTATAATGAACAATTTTTAAAAATATAATTTAATCTCTGAAATGTTTTTCTTCAATCACAGTATTTTTTAAATATATAGCTATTAGCAGTGCTATATTGGTTGGTTTTGTGGTCACAAACCAGTGAGTTTATTAACATTCTTCATCAAGAATATGGGAGAATTGTTAATATTGTCAATGAAAGATCTGGGAATGTTATTCCCTTGTCATATAATTGATACATTTACTAACAACATAGCATAACATTCTTTTGTTTCCAGATTGTATTTTGGCGATTCTTTTTCACGATGCGAATATTGGGTCGTGACTGAGACAACCTGGTTAAATTTGTGTCCCGAGGCAAAACCAGTTGAGACCCACTCAACTAAAGTATTTGAAAGGACTTCAAATCCTATTTGAACCCAGCTCTGATCTGAAAAAGAGACACTCAATGATGACACCTGTAGTCTGGACAGTGTGTCCGACAATAGAATGTCGAGATGTAATTATTGGAATTGACACTTGTCAACAGGGGACAAGAGAGGACAAAAAGTAAGAGTGTTGGGTAAATGTAAATGACTGTCAAAATGCGACAGCAAAAAAAAAAATGAATTATGAATATCTAAATGAATATTTATAACGAGATGCTTGATCCTTGGGCGCCTGCCAGACAAATGGTTAAGAACAGGATTTGTTTCACTTTCCCAATTTCCAAAAAGCACTTGTTATTGATGGCATATCTGAAAAATGCAATTTTCCTAAGCGATAGAATGACATGGTGAAATGATAACCGAAATTAAAAATCTCAGATTCAGTCATCCATATTGCTACACATGTCTACCACCGACAGCAACATGTCAGACTTTGTGTGTGTATGACAGAAATAATAGTGACATGGTTGAGCAGCTTAGATAAATAATGATAAATAGTAGCAGCACTGATGACCGTGTGTGTGTGTGTGTGTGTCAGACGCTGGGTATGTGCAGCTCACCTGTGTGTTGGCGGCGATGTTTGGTGAGGGCGTGTCGCGTGCCACCCGCAAAACCACAGAGGTCACACAGGAAGGACTTCTCTCCTGTAGGGGGGCGGGAAGGAGGGGGTCAGAGAACATTACAGAGTCAACAGAGGAAGAAGGAGTAGGGACAGAATGAGAAAGTGGAGGGATAGAGAGAGAGAGAGAGAGAGAGAAAGGGTGTTTGTTAACAGATGAAATCGGAGGGAAAACTGTATATCCATCAAGGCTCTCACAGTTAACTAATTCCTCCAATCAAATGTATCCATGTAAATATGTCAAATGGGACGGAAATTGCCAGTGTGGTTTATTGACTGTGATAAAATCTGAAAAGCACCACTGAACATAATTACATACTTGTCAGAGCCATAAAAATTAGCTTTATTATCAATGGGATGGTTTTATACAACTTCATTTCTGTCCGATGCCTTCCAGATGGGGCTGAGCTGATCACTCCAGCGGGTTTTTTTACTACGCAGTGCGCTTTCTCCCTCTTCCACTGCATCTGTCATTAACAGCCTGATGGCTCTCTCTCTCTCTCTCTCTCTCTCTCTCTCTCTCTCTCTCTCTCTCTCTCTCTCTCTCTCTCTCTCTCTCTCTCTCTCTCTCTCTCTCTCTCTCTCTCTCTCTCTCTCTCTCTCTCTCTCTCTCTCTCTCTCTCTCTCTCTCTCTCTCTCTCTCTCTCTCTCTCTCTCTCTCTCTCTCTCTCTCTCTCTCTCTCTCTCTCTCTCTCTCTCTCTCTCTCAGCACAGACACAGTAGGAAGAGGAAGAGGAGGAGAGGGGTGTAAGCAGGCTGAAAACATGACTCTGAGGACACTGAATCATCAGTATGAGTATAAAACGTTTCCTCCCTACTGAACAGGACCCAGGTGATGGTCTATAGCCAGTATAAGAGATGTTTAAAACAGTGTCGATTGTTTGGCTCTACGACATCAACAAGCATTACGGCAGTTGTCTGAATTCTCTGTCACGGACGTCCTCATTTCGAAGAGGTCTTGTCACAAAACCAACTTTCCAGACCGAACCGTTAGAACTAATATGTCACGAATTTCGAAAGGCGAGACTCTCACGAACACGAAGGTGTTGGTTGTTCTGCTCTACGACGCACACAAGCTTCAGGGGAGTCATCTGAAGGTGACCCAGTATCGGGCTGTAAAAATGCCAAAAAGTGCATAGGGGGTCAAATGTGCCACGAAATATGTGACTAAACATGGGTCTAACAAAAGTTTAGTTTTCTTATATCTCTCAGATATAGGACAGACACTTCAAAACCTTATTCCTTATGATACATTTTTGGACTGTCTGTTTTGCCATGTACAAATAAATGTGTTATTCAATGTGTTTCTATGGGCTTTAGCAGTAAATGCCAAATGCAATGTTTTATCAAATCATTTTTGTATATATACAGTGGGGAGAACAAGTATTCGATACACTGCCGATTTTGCAGGTTTTCCTACTTACAAAGCATGTAGAGGTCTGTAATTTTTATCATAGGTACACTTCAACTGTGAGAGACGGAATCTAAAACAAAAATCCAGAAAATCACATTGTATGATTTTTAAGTAATTAATTTGCATTTTATTGCATGACATAAGTATTTGATACATCAGAAAAGTAGAACTTAATATTTGGTACAGAAACCTTTGTTTGCAATTACAGAGATCATACGTTTCCTGTAGGTCTTGACCAGGTTTGCACACACTGCAGCAGGGATTTTGGCCCACTCCTCCATGCAGACCTTCTCCAGATCCTTCAGGTTTCGGGGGCTGTCGCTGGACAATACGGACTTTCAGCTCCCTCCAAAGATTTTCTATTGGGTTCAGGTCTGGAGACTGGCTAGGCCACTCCAGGACCTTGAGATGCTTCTTACGGAGCCACTCCTTAGTTGCCCTGGCTGTGTGTTTCGGGTCGTTGTCATGCTGGAAGACCCAGCCACGACTCCATCTTCAATGCTCTTACTGAGGGAAGGAGGTTGTTGGCCAAGATCTCGCGATACATGGCCCCATCCATCCTCCCCTCAATACGGTGCAGTCGTCCTGTCCCCTTTGCAGAAAAGCATCCCCAAAGAATGATGTTTCCACCTCCATGCTTCACGGTTGGGATGGTGTTTTTGGGGGTTGTACTCATCCTTCTTCTTCCTCCAAACACGGCGAGTGGAGTTTAGACCAAAAAGCTCTATTTTTGTCTCATCAGACCACATGACCTTCTCCCATTCCTCCTCTGGATCATCCAGATGGTCATTGGCAAACTTCAGACGGGCCTGGACATGCGCTGGCTTGAGCAGGGGGGACCTTGCGTGCGCTGCAGGATTTTAATCCATGACGGCGTAGTGTGTTACTAATGGTTTTCTTTGAGACTGTGGTCCCAGCTCTCTTCAGGTCATTGACCAGGTCCTGCTGTGTAGTTCTGAGCTGATCCCTCACCTTCGTCATGATCATTGATGCCCCACGAGGTGAGATCTTGCATGGAGCCCCAGACCGAGGGTGATTGACCGTCATCTTCAACTTCTTCCATTTTCTAATAATTGCGCCAACAGTTGTTGCCTTCTCACCAAGCTGCTTGCCTATTGTCCTGTAGCCCATCCCAGCCTTGTACAGGTCTACAATTTTATCCCTGATGTCCTTACACAGCTCTCTGGTCTTGGCCATTGTGGAGAGGTTGGAGTCTGTTTGATTGAGTGTGTGGACAGGTGTCTTTTATACAGGTAACGAGTTCAAACAGGTGCAGTTAATACAGGTAATGAGTGGAGAACAGGAGGGCTTCTTAAAGAAAAACTAACAGGTCTGTGAAAGCCGGAATTCTTACTAGTTGGTAGGTGATCAAATATTTATGTCATGCAATAAAATGCAAATTAATTTCTTAAAAATCATACAATGTGATTTTCTGGATTTTTGTTTTAGATTCCGTCTCTCACAGTTGAAGTGTACCTATGATAAAAAATTACAGACCTCTACATGCTTTGTAAGTAGGAAAACCTGCAAAATCGGCAGTGTATCAAATACTTGTTCTCCCCACTGTATTTTTTTTATACCTACAGGGATCCTAAAATTCTAAATCAAATGGCTAAATTATACATTTTATGACCATCTTAAAACAATTCCATATGTTAGGCGACAGATAGCCTAGCAGTTAGAGCGTTGGGCCAGTAACCGAAAAGTTGCTGGTTCAAAAACCCGAGCTGTCAAGGTGAAAAATTTGCAGATGTGTCCTTGAGCAAGACACTGAACCTTTAATTTGCTCCAAGGGCGCCGTACTACTATGGCTGCACCTATCCGGTGTATGTGATAAAACATCTTATTTTTTAGCTTAGTAGATATAGCGATCTAAGGGCTTAGTATGGTGCTGTGTCTCAGCGCTAGCCTGTTGCTGCCCATTGTTAATTACACCAGCTCCACTCAGCAGGGGAGAGCTCTGATTAGTCTGCAGAGCTCTGGCCTGTCTGCCTCCAGGACAGAAGGCACATGCTGTAGCTACCCACATGAAAAAAAGACTACAGTTGACTATATAGTTCTGTAGTATAATATAGTAAATACTGCAGTATTATCAGCAAAAAAACACAGTAGTAAATACTTCAGTAATGTCCGCAAAAAAGTATTTTTTCATGTGGGTACAGTAGCACACACACACACATACATACATAGGCATGCATCCACGCACGCAGACAGACACACACACGGACACATGCAGCACATGCACGCTAGAGCGAACCCATGCACACAAGAGCACACGCAAGCACACACACACACACACACACACACACACACACACACACACACACACACACACACTATCACTGTCACGTAACTGCTCGTCTCAATCCCAGAGTTTGAACTTCCACTGTGCATTGATAATGCATCGAGGTGACAACTTCATGCAGAGGGAAAGCAGTGTTTTTCACTTCGGATAACAGCTTTCATTGAATCCACAGAGAGAGAGGAGCCTCCTATTACCCGTATTACACCCATTTAAACCCACTCGACTGTGAGGAGTGTTCTAATGCAGTGCCACTTAAGAAGAGAAAAACACCAATCTTAAATAGGTGCTTTTTCCTTAGCTTTAGAGGATTCCTATTTGTTCATTCTGGAATTATAAAATCTTTTGGTTTTTAAAAATGCAGTTCTTCCTCTCTTTCTCCTTGTCGGCATTGAAACCTTCAGGACAACATTAGGGGAACGTTAGGGGAACGTTAAGAGAATATTAGGAGAATGTTAGCAGACTGTTAGGGGAGCGTTAGATCTGCCTCCTCCTCAGTTCCGATCAGAATAACAGCCCCCTCTTCCCCTTTTCCCCTCACCCCCTGATTCCACCCGTCGCCCTTCCATCTCTCATTATGCCCCATGCTACAAGACCCCACCACGGAAAAATCCATAGCCATCGATTCCCGCGCCCAGTTGCGGTCGCCACAATTATTCTGGAGGAGGAAACGCTGGCGATAAATTACATGTGTGCTTTTCATCTGCCGTTCGATGGCGGTGAGCCCTCTGATGGCCGAGGGGAGAACGGGGTTGGTGGGGGACGGGGCAGTGACGGGGCCCTTTCAACACCAGGGGCTCCAGCAGGCTAAAGATACTGAGCACTGGGCTCCTACACACACACACACACACACACACACACACACACACACACACACACACACACACACACACACACTCGCAACTCGCTCATGGAGACTCACACAGAACATAACACAGATCAGACAAACACACACTCACACACAAAACGCACCCCAGATTACATACAGTCACTCACAGTGGCCAGTTAAAGCTCATCTCTCGTGTACGCTCATAGAACATTTGATCAGTGCAATACTATTCTTTGTTCTTATTCTTCTGGTACTCCCTCTACCCCTAACAAAATAAATCCACTTATTGCAAGACTTATTAAAAGTACTTTGAAGTCAAAATATCCCACCTCTATTTGCACGTGTGTGTGTGTGCGTTTTTGAATCCCATACGCTGCTACTGTTTATTACCTATCCTGTTGCCTAGTCACTTTATTCCTAGTTATATGTACTGCACATATTACCTCGTACCCCTGCACATCGACTCGATACTGATACTCTACACCTGTTGTTTACGAAGCATGTGACAAATAAAATGTGATTTGATATATGTGTGTGTGTGTGCCCGACACCTATATCTGTGTTTTAAATAACCCCGGAGGAGTCTGCATGCAGCTATAATTGCCTCCCTCATTAGTTATGTTTTAGCAGGGTTGTGGATGGGAGGGCAATTAATTTTACAGCTTAATTTTTGACACAGAATCCGCTCGCTGTATTGATGTGCTCGCCATTTTGGGCCTCATTTCTCAGGGAAATTAATTGACAAAGTGCAAAGATTTATCAGCATATCGCCAGATTAAGCGACAAACTGAGGCAATGAGGAAATCAATTGTGGCCCTGTCGCGGCGACGGCACTGACGGTCCCTCTGCGGAGGGGCTGGGGAAAAGGCTGGGGCGGGTTGGGACATGTTTGATTTATTTATTTATTTGAGTCGCTCATTCATCAGCCGTTACAAATGACCCTGGCGGCTGATGCTACCTCCCCTCCTCCTAACCCCCCCCTCTCTCCTCCTCCTCTTCCTCCTCAGCTCAGACATTGGGGGTGTGAGGAGAGTGATTAACATAGAAAACACACAAATCAGCCCCAGAACAATGAATCCATTTGGAGACATGATTGCAGGCCCAGGAGCGGGAGGTGTTCACACACAGAGGAAAAGTAGGAAGTCCCTCACTAGGGCTGCTCATGTCACAGCCACAGTCAGAGAAATGGTAGCAGCACAAGTGTTTTATAGAGTTTAATTGTCTCGTCACAACGAACACATAAAAATAGGACTGAGAACATACACTATATAAAGACAGAATTCCATTTCTCAAACACTGTTTGCACAACAGCTTTATACATAATAGTGTAGCTAACTAGTATTCAAACACCTTAATTGTTGCGCTATATTATCTTGGGCCCTACATTATCTTGGGTATCTATGCTGACACACACACTCAAACGTAGGCACACGCTACTTTCCTCAACACCCCCCACCAGTGGTCCGATCTATCCTGCCCGCTACACACATAAACCCACCCCAGACACGTAACAGAGATCTCCCCAATTACTAACAGCTATATGTCACCGAGAGTGATTAGTTCAACTTTTAGTTTCCTACTTATTTTATTAGTATTGCAGCTTACCCTTGTGAAGGAGCGCATTTATAACGTTCAAACAGATCACACACGCCGATCATATTTTAGAGTGTGTCAGCCCGCCAGTGTGCTGGAATGGGATTGCAATGATACGGCAATGTCTGCTGCTGTCACCCCCCGTCTGCCCATTAATAGAAGTGTTGCATCATGGAGCTGTAAATTGAGTTAGCTTTTTGGGTGTCACTAATCAGGGCCATGAGTCACTCTCAGTCGTCTCTCTCTCTCTCTCTAGCTCTCTCTAGCTCTCTAGCTCTCTCTCTCTCTCTCTCTCTCTCTCTCTCTCTCTCTCTCTCTCTCTCTCTCTCTCTCTCTCTCTCTCTCTCTCTCTCTCTCTCTCTCTCTCTCTCTCTCTCTCTCTCTCTCTCTCTCTCTCTCTCTCTCTCTCTCTCTCTCTCTCTCTCTCTCTCGCTCTCTCGCTCTCTCTAGCTCTCTCTAGCTCTCTCTCTCTCAGCCTCTCCTTCACTCTCTCCCTCTCCATCTCTACCTCCCTCCTCCCTCCCTCCCCCTCTCCCTTCCCCTACCCTCCCTGTCTCAGCAAGTGACACCTAGGTGCTTGGAGCAGAGTGACGGTCGGCCCCGCCTGACGGCGAACGACGGTTCTCGGGGAAACAAATGAAAATAAAAAGGTATAATTATGTCGGCCGTGCCTTGCCGTTACATCACTGTTCCAACACATTTATAATAACATCAAAGCCCCTGTGAGAGGGGCCCGCATGACGGATGGACTGTTCTCCTGCTAGCGCTCACTCAGCCTGTCATACCAAGACCAGCCCCCTGCCTGCCGGCCTGCCTTCCGCTAGCTTTTGTCATTGACTTAAAAGAGGGTCAAGGAGCAGACTGTAGGACATGACTGATTGACTGACGGACTGACACCTAAGGAAAACAGTCTGGCCACACCAAACAGGCACTTTGTTAATTTCTGACTGATTCTTACTCTCAGTATATATATATACTGTAGGTAGGTATCCTGAAAGTGTGTATGGACATGTAGTTATTAACTGAAGGTATTGATTTGTGTGTATAGTTAACATGAGAGGTGTACACTAGACAATAATGTGACATGTAGTAGTTAGTTATTGACAGTATTGGGTTGCGTCAGATCACAGGTGTGTATATGAGGTGTGTGTGTGTCTAGGAGACATGAGGTGTGTGTGTACAGTACAGTAGACAATGTGTGTGTGTGCGTGTCTGTGTTTTTTTCCGTGTTGCATCTCACCTGTGTGTGTCCTGTAGTGGTCTTTCATGGCAGACAGAGTGAGGAAGGCGTAGTGGCAGGCGGGCCAGGCACACTTATGGGGCTTGTCTCCCGTATGCAGCTTCATGTGGTTGTTCAGAGCCCACTTCTCACTGAACGATCGGTCGCACAGATCACACTCAAACTTCCTACAAGAGAGGGAGGGAGGGAGGGAGGGAGGGAGGGAGGGAGGGAGGGAGGGAGGGAGGGAGGGAGGGAGGGAGGGAGGGAGGGAGGGAGGGAAAAAAGAACAGAGAGTTATTTAGTCCCAAAGCTGAGGTAAAAGGTAGAAACCCAAGCCTGTAAGGTAGGGAAGGGAGGATGCAGGAGAACACACACACACAGTCACACGCACACATATGCACACATATACACACACACACACACACACACAGGAGAACACAGGCATACACACACAGATTGCTGGGGCTCCTGGCGTGTCATGTCTGTATAAGCAGGCATTGATTTTTCTGTCCGGGACTGCCACCTCCACCATTTATTCTCTGCTTTGCGCCAGGGCCCAGAGGACTGGAGAAATTCTGTTACAGTCCAAACACACACACACACAGCGCATGCACACACACACACACACACACACACACACACACACACACACACACACACACACACACACACATGGGCCATTGGGGAGAATAGAGTTGATCTGTACAGGGGTCTCACACCACTTAGTCAGGGCCAGCTAGACCACACTTTACCTCCTACCATTCCTTTATCCCGCCATCTCCTCTTCTCCGTTATTCCTCTTTTTACTCATCTTTCTTCATGCCATCTCTTAAAACCCTGTTTCCTTTTCTCACGAACCATCTCTCCCTTGTATCTTTCTTTCCCTCTGTTCCTCCACCCTACGTGCCAGTCTTTGTGCGATGACATGAAACATGGTTGATCACAAAGACCTTTTCTCTATAGAGACCAACAGTACATAGGCCTAGATGCTTCCAGTTTAGAATTGGGTGCTCAGTCCCAGATTCATAGCTGTTTTATTAAGCTACAAGCAGCACTCATTAGTAAAAACAATAGAATACCCCGCGGTCAAATTCATCTTTAGGCCGGCATAATAATTTTGCCTAGCTGGAGAAAGAAAAATGTGCGCGCCATAAACAAATGAAGTCAGATTTTCGGGAGCATTTGTCTTGTGCCGGGACTCGTGAGAGGAGCGTGTTATTTTAGGGAGGAGGGTGTCTTTAAAGTCTGATAGCGTTGTTTAATGCCTCTGGTATCTGTTTCATAGCACGCCATGTTGACACTCACCTGAACAAATAATGACTTCTAGCACCGTGGAACATGTGTCAAAATCAATAATTCAAACTCATACATTTTCCTTATGGAGAGAGGGGGGAAAGAAGGAGGGGTAGAAAGAGAGAAAGGGGGAGAAAGGGGGCGTAAGAGAGAGCGAGAGAGCGAGAGGGACAGAGAGAGGTGGGGACAAAAGAGAGAGAGTGGGGAGTAAGAGAGAGAGAGAAGAGAGAGAGAGGGACACACACGTGCTTGCCTTACACATCAATCTACATTCAAAGAGGATGAATCTATCTCGCACACAGAAACGTCTGTGACGTCACACTATCATCTCAGTCTTACGTGACGGCAGCTTCAACAGCATTTACCACGAGCACTCAAACACACATTCTAAAATGGCGTCTTCATTGCCTTGGCCTAATCTCGCAGGCATATTCAAAATCCTCCCGTTCATTTGCTCATGCCGTGATTTGCCAAAGACCTGGCGATAGATATATGTCTGTGTCTGTTTCTCATTCCCTCTCTCTCTCTCGTATTTATGGAACAGCCAGTCCCCCACCGGGGGAGAGGTAAATAAGATGAGTGAAGAGATGCTATATTTTATTGTGAACATTATGCACAACACTCCTGTTTTATGAGCTAAACGGGGCCATTGTTTATCGGGTGCTAGGCCTCGATATGGGCCTCTTTTTCCGCCGTCCTCTTTCTGTGTGTGTCTGTGTGTTTGTGTGTGTGTGTGTGTGTGTGTGTGTGTGTGTGTGTGTGTGTGTGTATCTCTGTGTCAGGCTGAGGCTGAGCTGAGGAGGAATGGTGCTTGCAGTAGACTGATCAGTGGGGGTTTTGTATGGATGAGAGGAGGTTTTGCGTCTGTTTCACCAGATCAGATGGAGCTCTTTGATCTTGTCTCCGCGTGTCAGATCCCGTCACGATCCACAGTCTAGTCCCCATACATATGCATACAGCCTACCGCCTCTAAACAGGCAGGAGCCATGCAAAGCAGGCCAGAGACAGAGGGAGGTAGAGAGAGCGAGAGAGAGAGTGGGGGGTGGGGGGGTGGGGGAAGATTGAAGGGATAAGGTAATCTAGGAACAGAGAGGTATATGAGAGACAGCAACAGAGAGATAGCAATAGGTAGAGAGATAGAAATAGGTAGAGAGAGAGAGAGAGAGAGAGAGAGAGAGAGAGAGAGAGAGAGAGAGAGAGAGAGAGAGAGAGAGAGAGAGAGAGAGACCTAGGGACATGTACTAGTCTGTGGCCACCTAAATGCCAGAATTGGACAAGAACCTGACACACTCAGCACACAGGGGGACAAACATCTACCTGGATGTGACAGCATTCCCACCCCCATATGCCCCCCTAGACACAACTATGACAAAATAACCAACAAAAACGGGTCACAACTCCTGCAGCTCTGTCGCACGCTGGGTATGTACATAGTCAATGGTAGGCTTCGAGGGGACCTATGGTAGGTACACCTATAGCTCATCTCTTGGCAGTAGTACTGTAGACTACTTTATCACTGACCTCAACCCAGAGTCTCTCAGAGCGTTCACAGTCAGCCCACTGACACCCCTATCAGACCACAGCAAAATCACAGTCTACTTGAACAGAGCAATACTCAAATCATGAGGCATCAAAGCCAAAGGAACTGAATAATATTAAGAAATGCTATAGATGGAAGGAAAGTCATGTCGAAACCTACCAAAAAACGATTAGGCAACAACAAATTTAATCCCTTTTAGACAACTTCCTGGACAAAACGTTCCACTGTAAAAGTGAAGGTGTAAACTTGGCAGTAGAAAACCTAAACAGTATATTTGACCTCTCAGCTTCCCTATCAAATCTAAAAATCTCTAACAGAAAACCGAAGAAAAGTAACAACAATGACAAATGTTTGGATGAAGAATGCAAAAACCTATGAAAGAAATTGAGAAACCTATCCAACCAAAAACATAGAGACCCAGAAAACCTGAGCCTACTATGGTGAATCACTAAAACGATACAGAAATACACTACGGAAAAAGAAGGAACAGCATGTCAGAAATCAGCTCAATGTAATTGAAGAATCCATAGACTCTAACCATTTCTGGGAAAATTGGAAAACACTAAACAAACAACAACACGAAGAGATATCTATCCAAAACGGAGATGTATGGGTAAACCACCTCTCCAATCTTTTTGGCCCTATAACAAAGACCAAACAGCAAATCTTAGAATCAACTATTAAAGACTACCAGAACCCAATGGATTCTCCAATTATATTGAATGAAATACAGGACAAAATACAAACCCTCCAACCCAAAAAGGCCTGTGGTGTTGATGGTATCCTCAATGAAATGATAAAATATACAGACCACAAACTCCAATTGGCTATACTTAAACTCTTTAATATCATCCTTAGCTCTGGCATCTTCCCCAATATTTGGAACCAAGGACTGATCACCCCAATCCACAAAAGTGGAGACAAATTTAACCCCAATAACTATCGTGAGATACAGCAACAGCAACCTTTGGAAAATCCTCTGCTTTATCATTAACAGCAGACTAATTTGTTTCCTCAATGAAAACAATGTACTGAGCAAATATCAAAATGGTTTTTTACCAAATTAACGTACGACAGACCACGTATTCACCCTGCACACCCTAATTGACAAACAAACAAACCAAAACAAAGGCAATGTCTTCTCATGCTTTGTTGATTTCAAAAGCTTTTGACTCAATTTGGAATGAGGGTCTGCTATACAAATGGATGGAAAGTGGTGTTGGGGGAAAAACATACACCATTATAAAATCCATGTATACAAACAACAAGTGTGCGGTTACAATTGGCCAAAAACACACATTTCTTTCCACAGGGCCGTGGGGTGAGACAGGGATGCAGTTTAAGCCCCACCCTCTTCAACATATATATCAACGAATTGGCGAGGGCACTAGAACAGTCTGCAGCAACCGGCCTCACCCTACTAGAATCTGAAGTCAAATGTCTACTGTTTGCTGATGATCTGGTGCTTCTGTCACCAACCAAGGAGGGCCTACAGCAGCACCTATATCTTCTGCACAGATTCTGTCAGACCTGGGCACTGACAGTAAATCTCAGTAAGACAAAACTAATGGTGTTCCAAAAAAGGTCCAGTTGCCAGGGCCACAAATACAAATTCCATCTAGACACCGTTGCCCTAGAGCACACAAAAAACTATACATACCTCGGGCTAAACATAACATATCATACGTTTTGTATGATATGATCGTAACATATCATACGTTTTGCTAATTTGTAACATTTAGTACGTTTTGCAAATTCATAACATATTGTACGTTTTGCAAATGTGTAACATATAATATGATTGTAATTAGTAACATATCATACGAAATAAGTGATGGACAGCCACAAATTAATGAACCAAACGAAACGTAACATATCATACTAAATGTCATACTAATATCACACTGCATCGCAGTGCTAGCTGTGCCACTAGAGATCCTGGTTCGAATCCAGGCTCTGTCGTAGCCGGCCGCGACCGGGAGACCCATGGGGCGGCGCATAATTGGCCCAGTATCGTCCAGGGTAGGGGAGGGAATGGCCGGCAGGGATGTAGCTCAGTTGGTAGAGCATGGCGTTTGCAACGCCAGGGTTGTGGGTTCAAATCCCACGGGGGGCCAGTATGAAAAATTAAATAATGTAGCCACTCTGGATAAGAGTGTCTGCTAAATGTTTAAAATGTAAATGTAAATGTAAACATCAGCGCCACAGGTAACTTCCACAAAGCTGTGAACAATCTGAGATACAAGGCAAGAAGGGCCTTCTATGCCATCAAAAGGAACATAAAATTCGACATACCAATTAGGATCTGGCAAAAAATACTTGAATCAGTTATAGAACCCATTGCCCTTTATGGTTGTGAGGTCTGGGGTCCGCTCACCAACCAAGAATTCACAAAATGGGACAAACACCAAATTGAGACTCTGCATGCAGAATCCTGCAAAAATATCCTCTACGAAAAACACCAAATAATGCATTAGGCCGATACCCGCTAATAGAACTTGGAGAAGAGTCCCCTAAGCAAGCTGGACCTGGGGCTCTGTTCACAAACACAAACAGACCCCACAGAGTTCCAGGACAACAACACAATTAGACCCAACCAAATCATGAGAAAACAAAAAGAGAATTACTTGACACATTGGAAAGAATTAACAAAAAAACTGAGCAAACTAGAATTCTATTTGGCCCTAAACAGAGAGTACACAGTGGCAGAATACCTGACCACTGTGACTGACCCAAACTTAAAGAAAGCTTTGACTATGTACAGGCTCAGTGAGCATAGCCTTGCTATTGAGAAAGGCCTCCGTAGGCAGACCTGGCTCTCAAGAGAAGACAGGCTATGTGCACACTGCCGACAAAATGAGGTGGAAACTGAGCTGCACTTCCTAACCTCCTGCCAAATGTATGACCATATTAGAGACACATATTTCCCTCAGATTACACAGATCCACAAAGAATTCGAATACAAACCCAATTTTAATAAATGCCCTTATCTACTGGGTGAAATGCCACAGTGTGCCATCACAGCAGCAAGATTTGTGACCTGTTGCCACAAGAAAAGGGCAACCAGTGAAGAACAAACACCATTGTAAATACAACCCATATTTATGTTTATTTATTTTACAATTTGTACTTTAACTATTTGCACATTGTTACAACACCGTATATATACATAATATGACATTTGAAATGTCTTTATTCTTTTGGAACTTCTGAGTGTAATGTTTACTGTTAATTTTTATTGTTTATTTCACTTTTGTTTACTATCTACTTCAATTGCTTTGGCAATGTTAACATATATTTCCCATGCCAATAAAGCCCTTGAATTGAAATTGAATTGAGTGAGAGAGAGAGACAGATAGAGAGAGAGAGAGCAGAGAGAGAGAGAGAGAGAGAGAGAGAGAGAGAGAGAGAGAGAGAGAGAGAGAGGTGAAAAGAGGATGAGAGAGAGAGAGAGAGAGAGAGAGGTGAAAAGAGGATGAGAGAGAGAGAGAGAGAGAGAGAGAGAGAGAGAGAGAGAGAGAGAGAGAGAGAGAGAGAGAAAAGAGGATGAGAGAGAGGTAAGAAACAGGAGGCCTTTCTATATTTGTTAGATATAATTAGAGTTGTATTTATTTTTGTTGTGATTGCTGCTCATCGGGTTTCCACATCAAGCAAATTAACAGGCACTCCTTAGCTCTCAATTACACATGACGACAAGGAGTGCAATTGTGTTGGTATTCACACACACACAGACACACACACACAGTCTTGTACAACTAACCTTGTGGGGACACACAAGTCAGTCCCATTCAAAATACTATTTTCTCTAACCCCTAACCCTTACCCTAATCTTAACCTTAACCCTAACCTTAACCCGAAAACCTAACCTTAACCCCAGCCCTAGCTCCTAACCCTAACCCTAAAACTAACCCTAGCTCCTAACCCTAACCCTGATTCTAACCTTAACACTAAAATGCTATTTCTAGGGGGTTTAACAATAGTTGGTCAAATTGTTGTTAGTTTACTATTCTTGTGGGGACTTCTAGTCCCCACAAGTATAGTTAAACACATCCACACACACTCTCCCTCTGTCTCTCTCTTTCCTCTGATCCTGAAGCAACTAAATGATTGGCATCCCATGCAGATTTATTCAAATAGCCAGGTGGGCCTCTTCCCTGTAAGCTCTCGTCTTTATTCCTATACTGTCATTTATTATCATACCTCTCACACATACATTGTGTGGATCTGCAGGATACACTTCCACTGATGGCAAATGAAGCTCATCTGAGACCATCCCATGTGAAGCCTCTCCGCACTACTGCCCCCATGTGGCAAGGTGGTCACTGGGATAGGATTGTGTGTGTGTGTGTGTGTGTGTGTGTGTGAGTCAGTATCTTACTTCCACTAACCCTATTTTACTTACGCGACACAATTCACTGACAACAGGACACGTGGCGCAAAAATGTATGGACAGGTCATAGCTTTCCTAAAAGTCAGATGCTGTGAAGTCTGGTAGAGACTGCTCCAGAGGTCCCTCCCGTTAGGGTGACCAGTCAGTCAGAGAAAAGTCTCCGCCATATTCTCACACTCCAGAGGGGAGCAGAGGGAGAGAGAGAGAGAGAGGCCAACTCTCCTCTCTAGCCAAACTGACAACTTCAAAGTGAAGACTGTTGTTTATTTAGTGATGGGGAGATGGGGGAGGGGGGAAGAGGGAGAATCCATCTGATATGCAACTGTCAGGAGAGCATTTTCAGAGCATTTTGTGTGAGAGCGAAAGATTACCTAGAGGGAGAAACATGACAGCACTCAGTAGGGTCAGTAGGGTCAGAATGGATCATCCTCTCTCGCCTGGCAGCTTAAATCCAGGCTAAATTAGCAGAATGAACATTAAATCATTTGGCCTTGAGCTGTCCCAGACATTACGAGTCGAAGACTGTGGATAACTTTAAAGTTGACCAAAACTTGTGTGTTTGTATGCGTGTGTGCATGAGGCCAGAAGATTTCTTCTGCGGGAGTCGATTGAAACCAAATTAAAGAGTGTTTGTTAAAAAATTCAGAAAAGATTAGAATCCTTTGGGTGACTGTTTCCTGAGTACACCGTCCCGGCTTCGTTATTTTCCATTAGCGTACACAAAGTCAACTGACGACAAGCTCGTTCCCAGGTTGAACAATAGCATGACGAGACACCATCGCTCTTGTGCCCTGCAGGTGCTTTCCAAGGCTCTAGTAGTCTATGGTTAATGGGCTTTGAAGGTAATCAAATCAGTTGGCTGGACGGAGCTGGTTTACCATTCAAATGAGCAGTCATCTACCTTCCAACCTCTCACACAGTGTGGCTAGGTGTGTGTTCTGAATGTCGACCACTGCAACGTCTTTAGTGAACACACCCTGTACCACAGTGGTGTAAGTAAGTAGTCTTGCACGAACCTTGGCTTGTACGAGCTGGGTCGGCACATAGGAGCAGGAGTCTATCGGTCTCTCTGTTTCTGTAGTGTGAGGCAGCTTGATAGTGGGGGCTTGAAGTCTGAATACAATAATGATTTGTGAAAAGGCAGAGTTCACAGGAATGATTTCTTTGGATTCCACATTTGAATGTCACACTTCTAAGTGGTGTACAATGTTAACTATTAACTGAGTCGTCGATAGAGAAATACAACCACCCTCTCTGAGTATCCAAGAGTAGTAAAAACGTAGTACAGAGCAGAGTTTTCAGGAGAATAGTCGCAAGGCCTCTTCTGATAGAGAGTACACACACACACACACACACACACACACACACACACACACACACACACAAGTATGGCTGCAATACCAACAAGACCCCAGCACCACAGAGATGCTACTGTGGATTTATATTTACCTTCAATCCCGAGAGGGGGAAGAAAAGATAATGAAATAAAGAATAAAAGACGCATCAGATAAGCTCCTGTTTATCCCGCTATAGGGCAAATACAAATTGTCAATTTAATGAACATGGTGGACGTGATGAAAGCGAGGTGAAGGAGCCTCGTTGCCTGACAAACAATCAGGAAATGTTATCTTAATATTGTTCTGTGGTTATTCAGCCCATAACTTAGGGAGGGCTGGGTGGGGAGAGAGAGGGGGAGAGGGGGTCCCAGTGAGGTGTCCCTGTTATTGCCTGTTTTTATTATGAGCCATAGCTCAACGGTGGGAAATACACACATTAACGCACACAAGCACAAGCAGGCCAGCACCCACATATACACACACACACACACACACACACAGACACACACACACTGCTGACCATACAACTAGAGTTCCAGTAAAGAACAAAGAAATGGTTGATACGAGATGTTTGAAAGATAAATGCGTACGTGCGTGTGTGGGTCTTTTCAGATTCAAAAAATGTAATGGATTTAATGAATACTGGACCGTAAATCAAAATGTTTCATCCCAAAATCGCAAATCAAGAGCAGAAAATGCAACCCACTGGCATCCTTGGCTGGTAACCAACCACCAAAAAGGCGGAAAAGCACCCCTACTCCTAATTTGTGTGACAACAAGAGGTCAGAGGCCTCCCTCGGCACCTATCAGCAGCACTTAAAAAGCCTCCAGATGCTTCCTAGTCCAAACTTTTTGGTATTTAAAGCCTCTGCAATCTGAGGATCCCCACCCAAATTAACTATTATCTCCGTATTTATATATTGCCGGCACTAAATTGCGTCGCCGCGAAGAATTACTATGGATATGAATATCTGCGACAATAACTCAGCTAAAAGCCATAAAGACACAACGCTCTTTATTGGGGCTTCTGATAGCCCTTAAATACAGCACAAGGCAGCCATATCAGTGCTGTTTCTCTCTATCAGGCCACATTAGCGGCTCGTAAATCAAATTACACTCCTAGAATTTCATTAAGCTCACCTGCCAGCAGTAGCGCCGGCGAAATATTTATGTTTTCCCGACGCGATTGTGCGGCTCTCAGGTACACAAAAGCAAGGGAAAAGGGATGATGAATGTAATTATCTTTTAAGGAATACAGTGGAACTCTGTCATAAATTCCCTAGTAATACTACGGAGAGGGAGCGGTTGCATTAAAGAGTCCTGTGGGCTGGAGTCAACAACGGTAACAACACGGAAACACTGGGTGTCTCTCAAATGGCACCCTAATCCCTATATAGTGCACTACTTTTGACCAGATCCATATTGGCCCTGGTCAAAAGTAGTGCATTATATAGGGATTAGGGTGTCACTTGGGAATGCAGCCACTTTCTGCTCCCTTCCTATTTAAAGTGTTAGAGTGTTTAAACCAGAGGTAGACTCCACAACCTGATTAGAACAGAAGAGAAACTCACTCTCTAACAGAAATCAAAGAGGATGATGTATGACAGAGATCACACACCCCAGATAGACAAGCTAATGCAATAGAACCAGAGAGAGAGGGGCTAATAATGCACAAAGATTGACTTGTTACTGTTAGACCCTCGATCCAACATTAAAGAAATGATCCACTACTTTCTTTATTGCCACTCGAATTATCTGAAAGGAATTTCTGTTTCTATTTGTTGTGTTGTTGTTATCTTTTTCAACTGAACATATTGGGATTGGGACAACAGCGTCTGGCTATGGATTTTGATTACACACAGTGGGAAATGAGTGAGCTGGGGACCGTGACGACACTCGCTTAATAAAAAGGTAAAGTCTATACATCAAAGAGCGTCTAGCTGTAAATCATTGTGTTCCGCTGTTACGACGCCCCATCCCCATCCAGGCCCATTATAAGCCTTCTAACGGGGCCACTTATATTTACTTTTGGCTCAATATCATTTTAAATAATGAGCTTTATCCCTTATCTAATTAACAAGGGCCTCGCTCCTTTCTCTCCCCCTTTCAAATGATGAAGCCAGTATCGGTCTAGCCCACGGTTGTTTAGCAAATTGGCTTTGTGGCAAAACAGCAAAAGCATAACGGGGGGACGACGACTGTATGAGGGTGTACATGGATGTGTCTGTGTGTGTGTGTGCGTGCGTGCGTGTGCGTTCGCTTTTGGGTGAGTGTGTGTGCGTGCGTGCGTGCGTTCGTGTGTGGGTGTGTGTGCGCGTGTGGGTGTGTGTGTGCATGTGTGTGTGGGTGTGTGTGTGCGCGTGTGTGTGCGTGCGTTCGTGTGTGGGTGTGTGTGTGCGTGTGTGTGCGCGTGTGGGTGTGTGTGTGCATGTGTGTGTGGGTGTGTGTGTGCGCGTGTGGGTGTGTGTGTGCGTGTGTGTGTGGGTGTGTGTGTGCGCGTGTGGGTGTGTGTGTGCATGTGTGTGTGGGTGTGTGTGTGCGCGTGTGGGTGTGTGTGTGTGTGTGCATGTGTGTGTGGGTGTGTGTGTGTGTGTGGGTGTGTGTGTGCATGTGTGTGTGGGTGTGTGTGCGCGTGTGGGTGTGTGTGTGCATGTGTGTGTGGGTGTGTGTGTGCGCGTGTGGGTGTGTGTGTGTGTGTGCATGTGTGTGTGGGTGTGTGTGTGTGTGTGTGTGTGTGTGTGCATGTGTGTGTGGGTGTGTGTCTGGGCAGAAGTAAAGACCTGGTCTTCTTTCTCCCTCTCTTATTACTGGAATTCTAATTCAATGATCACCTTAGATCACATGCACGCCATAAATCAGACAGGCCTGACAGAGGATGAAAAATTGTATTAATAATGTGAAACTTATTATACAGTCCCAAACGCTCCCTTGATAAATGACATTGTTTGGGCCTGACAATGATTGCATTTAAAACATTATTTCTGTTTTGAGCTGTATTCTGTGGGTTGGTGGACGTAGGGCCGTGGGGCTTGTGTGTTCATGTATGTGTGTGTGTGTGTGTGTGTGTGTGTGCTCATGAAATATCTTCCCATCCCAGATCCCACCCTGGAGTCAAGAGGGCAAATGGTGGCTGGTGGCTCACAACAAACCCAACACACACACACTTTCACCACAAACACACAGGTTGAAAAACAGAGCACATCTTCCTACCTCCACATCTACACATAACCCACATGAATCACCATAACACTGAATATCTATTTCACTAATACTCTGACTGAAAAAGAGTGTCAGAAATATAGAGAGCGATACCACCATTCCATAGCACCATTGTCAGAGAGAGAACTACAGTATGACGGTGGAGAGATTCTATCCCTGTCTACAGCTCAACGTGCATAGAAAAACCCTGTGCTAACACCTCACACTCACTAACTCCAAATCTGAGCAACAGACACGGTGGCGGAAAGAGCAAGCCTGAAGAAGAGAAGAAGAAAAACGTCAGGAGTTATAAAGTTTCATTTGAAATGGAAACTGGGAGTGCGGTGGATACATGGTGACAAATGTTTTTCTTTCTGCCTGTAGCTGGCTGGGTTAGCCATGCTACGGCTCCACTGGGCTGTGTTTCCATTCATTAACACAGGGACAGGCCAGTCGTGCTAAGCTAATGCCACATACCAGCTCAGCACAACACAGAGACAAAGGCTATGTTCCAAATGGCACCCTATTCCCTATATAGTGCACTACTTTTGACCAGGGCCCATACAGCTATAGGAATAGGACTGAGGAGAATGTACTGTACAGAGAGATGGGGAATGCAAAAGTTGATGCTGAGCAGATAAGGAAGTCTGTATATGTCAATCAATCATTCAGCCAACTAGCCCAATGAGGGCTTAGATAAGATCAAAGCTTTATTTATGGTGCATTTTGGCTTATGCTACTGATGATTTCCGTTGGCATTGTAGTTGATGATTGGGCAAATTATTATTATTACAAATGGTTTGTATTATAGCTAATACTCAAATTAGTGTACACTCTTGACGTAAGACACTGATGAAACACATACACACTTCTACACTGAGTGTACAAAACATTAGGAACACCTTCCTAGTATTGAGTTGCATCCCCTTTTGCCCTCAGAACAGCCTCAATTCATCGGGGCATGGACTCTACAAGGGGTCAAAAGCATTCCACAGGGATGCTGGCCCTTGTTGACTCCAATGCCTCCCACAGTTGTGTCAAGTTGGCTGGATGTCTTTTCGGTGGTGGACCATTCTTGATACACACAGGAAACTGTTGAACGTGAAAAACCCAGCAGCGTTGCAGTTCTTGACACAAACCGGTGCGCCTGGCACATACTACCATATCCCGTTCAAAGGCACTTACATTTTATGTCTTTCCCATTCACCCTCTGAATGGCACACATACACAATTTCAAGTGTCAAGACTTAAAAATCCTTCTTTAACCTGTCTCCTCCCTTTCATCTACACTGATAGAAGTGGATTTAACAGGTGACATCAATAAGGGATCGTAGCTTTCACCTGGATTCACCTGGTCAGTCTGTGTCATGGAAAGAGCAGGTGTTCCTAATGTTTTGTACACTCAGTGTATATACTCCACTGCATCAGAGTCGGCTCTCACTCTCCCTCCCTCTCACACGACTGTGTCCCCTACTGTACAATATGATACAATACTCTCCTCCTGCTGCAGCTGATCTTATTACCCTCCCTCCTCTCCCCCCCATCTCCTCCCCGCTCCAACTCTTCATCTCCCTGCGAACGCCAATGATGGGGGCCCATTCATCTCACTCCGCCGGCCACCACAATAATATAAATCAAGAATTTCCCCCTAAAATATAACAATATTTGTAGTAGTATGGGGTTATAATTGATGACCACAGCTGTGCTAATTAAAAGCAATGGAAGTTTAATTAATCTTGGTCAGGAGGGAGGCAGTACGGTGCCTGTAACGGTTACCGTTACCAGGGCCACGCCTGGTCATCCGCTTGCGACTGCCGCTGCCACATCCTACTCATCAGTCAGGTGATTTTGGGCCATTGTTGAGTTTATTAGAGCAGGTTCATGTGAAACGCCCATTAATAATCACAACAAAAGCCCTGCTCTCTCCCTCCCTGTCTCTCCCCCTCTCCCCCTTTCTCCCTCTCTCCCTCCCTCTGTCTCTCCCTCTCTCCCGTCCCCTTCTATCTCTTTCCCTCTCTTTCTGTGCGGCCCTCTCCACACCACTCAGCTGAGCAGCAACACAATGAAGGGAACAATTATCCATGTTTAAGGCAATGTCCAGGAATAGGGAGTTAATAGCTTTTTTCTGTCTTATTTTTGTTGGACCTTTTTTCGCAGAGAAAGAGAAGGAGAGAGCAAGATAGACACACAGAGAGAGAGACAGACACACACCGAGAGAGAGACACACAGAGAGAGACAGAGACAGATACAGAGAGAGAGAGAGAGAGAGAGAGAGAGAGGGAGAGAGACAGAGAGACAAAACCACTTCTCTGAGAATGATCAATGACCTTTCATATTGAAAGAATACTGGACCATAATCCCTAGATTTTCCCAACAGGCAAATACCTAGTTAAAATGACCTCATAAAGACATCATTTTGACCATTTTCTTGTTGTAATGACGTATTTTCAACCAGTCTTTTATAATGACGTCATTTCAACCAGTTTTATGTAATGACGTCATTTCAACCAGTTTTATGTAATGACGTCATTTCAACCAGTTTCTTGTTGTAATGACACATTATTATTTTAACCAGTTTCGTTCACTCGGTGCATCTAGCTTTCAGCTAAAGACCTTACATCATATGACACACAAGCTAGTTCCCTATCCACTATCATATTGTTACTGTTCTAGCAGCACGACAGAGACAGTATACTAAGTGCCAGCTACGCACACTAAAGACAGAGTAATGGATGCAACACGTTAATTCATAACTTTAGTTCTTCAACCACCACTCCCAAACGCAATTACGAGCACCCTCTGCATCTATGAGAGGTAGGCAGTGTGTGTGTGTGTGTGTGTGTGTGTGTGTGTGTGTGTGTGTGTGTGTGTGTGTGTGTGTGTGTGTGTGTGGGCATGGAGGGAGAGGTGTGTGAGGGGGAATGGGGGGGGGACCCGGGACATTTATTTAATCATGTAATACCTGAGGAATTGGAACGAGACACACACTTTGTCCCATTATAAATTTACAGCGCTTTAGCGGGAAGATGAGGGATTCGGCTTCACAGCAGAAGTAAATAGAGGGAAGAAGTACCTGGATTTATAGTGTGTGTGTGTGTGTGTGTGTGTGTGTGTGTGTGTGTGTGTGTGTGTGTGTGTGTGTGTGTGTGTGTGTGTGATGTGTGTGTGTGTGTGTGTGTAATGCATCGCTCTAAGTATCTGTTAGTGTGTATTGTTCAGCATAGAGCAACAGCCTGCTGTCACATACAGTATCTCTATGCATCTGTAGAACAGTGAACAATACACTGTTGTGAGCGAGACTCTGGGCAGGCACACAGAGACGCACACACACACACACATACACACACAATAACAATTCTCTACTCATTTACACACGAATACAAAAGATACACACATACACACACTCCTCCTCCTCCCAAAAAAATAAACAATCTCTCAAACCCAGTGTAATACAATTATAGAATTGATTACTACCTTGACCTCCAGAGCCCAACAAAACAATATCAGGAGAAAATAACAAGCTAAGTCTAATAACTTCTCATTTGTATTGAGCTGAAACAGCAGCAAACACAGTCAGATATACATTCACTCAATAAAATCCTGCAGTGTGTGGGTCATTTCAAATCCCCCTATGCTGACAGAAATGAGAAACACACACGCACACACACACACATACAGACACAGAGAGGTGCACACACACACACACACACACACACACATACATACACGCACACACAGTGTTGGGTCAGGGTGACAGCGGTAGCTCAGAGCCAGCTGTGACCTGCCTGCCCAGGTGCTCAGGAAAACCACTGTTAACAGCCACGATTGATGATCTAATCAAACTGTCACCACGGCGATCGGTGGCGGGAAGGGCGGAGTGGGGGTGGGGGGGGACTCTGGGTGGGTGTGGAGGGAGAATATCCAGGAGGCCTGTGCATGCTTACCATTAGCCCAAATTGAGAGTGACAGTCTCAATAGTGAGAAGGCTTTTTTCCCCTAAGTAATGGAGGAAACGACTCCAGAGGCCTTCCGGAGGATGTCACATAATCAAGGAGACCCTCACTGTATTTTTTCTCTCTTGAACCATTTGGGCTCAGGGGTTTTGGATTCGGAAAAGAAAACTTGGGGAGATGATTTGATACTCGGGCCTAACAAACCACCCGCTTGTACGCCGCAAAGTTGATTATGACATATCTATTCTTGGACCTCCTCAACCCACACATCATGCGCTCTCTCGCAACCCTACACACACACACACTCAGTACTATATGCACACACACGCACATCTGGCAACGCAAACCTGACCACCGAGCTGAATCGATCTGCCCACCATGTACAGTAAAGCAAGTGAAGAGTGACATGCATGATGAACGTTGTGTTAGTGAGAGACAGCGGTTAAAGATCTCTAAGGTTAACCAGCTTGAACACAGGTACCACACGCTCATATGTACCTCCTATGTGCCCGTGTGGGCAAACCAGCATTAAAAAACAACATCTTAACATCAATACAACGTCAGAAAGTGATGATAAATCCATTTGTTAATAAACGAGGAAAACGTCCAAAGTAGGAGAAATGTGTAATAACTGATATTGGCAGCCGCGACTGGTTCATGTCTGTTTCTGTTTGGCGCTAATCACCTTCTCCAGGATATGTCCACGGCTCCTGCTCCTCCGTTCGGCTCGCATTAATTTAATCGCTGCTTAGCTAATTCATTGATTCATTGGTTCATTAGTGAGGCCTGGCAACATCCATTCCTTGCAGTGACAGTCGGATGTTTCAATTGAGAAAGGCAGAAACAAGTAGCCCACATGGAGTTGCAGGGAGTCGTAGTAAGGGAACTCTGACCTGTCGTCAATTAGCCACACAATGCTAGCTCTTCCACTTGTGCTCTTGTCATAAATTAGATGGAGGCTGAGCTGAGCACATTCTCTTCTCTCGTGGTTTGAGTAACGTCACTTGTGTTCCAACACTAGTTCACTCATCGGCACCCGGGGAGCAGTTGTTGTTGGGGGTTAACTGCTTTGCTCAAGGGCAGAAGGGCAGATATTTCCACCTTGCCGGCTCGGGGATTCGAACCAGCGACCTTTCGGTTACTGGCCCAATGCTCTACATTGCTTCATACTAAGTGCTAGTGTGGATACTGGAACAAGGCCCATATTCATAAAGTGTGTCAGATTATGAGTGCTGATCTAGGATCAGGTCCCCCCTGTCCATGTGATCTTATTCATTATGATTTAAAAGGCAAAAACTGATCCTATTCCTACTCTGAGACGCTTCATGAATACAGACCAGCGGTCTCATTCCACAAAGACATGCTATTGTGACTGAGTACTAGCTGAAGACCATTACCAATACCAATACAGCTAGTTTAGACCTACACTATACTGCTGCTGGTAGTTAGGCCAACTAGTCTGTCTGACTGATGAGAACAATATTCGGGTGATTACATCGCCGGAAGAATCATTGCATACGAGGACCTCCGCTTTTCAGAGCACAGCCGTGTCCACACACACACAAACACGCACGCACGTCGCCAGCCTGCACCATATGCCCATGACAAGTGCATAAAACCATTCTCGAGCGATCGCACGGTCCAACACATAAAAACTTAATGCACCTAATTTTCCAGTAATCAAACTTTTATAGACTGTAATGGCTTTTAGACTAACACATTTCTAATTATCGTTTAATTTCAACAGCAATATTAACGCGATCCCTCATTCGGCGCCGACCATTCATTAAATATTGAGTATGGTAAACAGAGGCCGTGTCCACTGGCGCCTGTTCAAATAAACACACAGCAACACGAAGGTAAGCGATGGGCCACTAAGGCCTCTCTACTACACACCAGCTGCAGGAGACTCTGACTCAGTAAACCCGTTTATCACAGTGGCAGTGACTGTTGCTGCAGTTCAAAGCCTCTACAATGCACAAACAAATATCGGCATTGTGCATTCAGCCTCTATGGCCGGAATAGAGGATATGATTGGGTTGTACTCATTAGGGCACTCAACGGAAAACGTTGTAGAAAAGTGTTGCTACAAAAAACAAAAATGAGCGTTTCATATTGGACAAGTCCAGGTAGTCCCGCCGTTTCAGTCTTCTTTCCTCCGTTTGGTGCCTAATGAACATGGCCCTGCTGTGACTGTCATATCATACTTGTTTTGGGTGCCAAGCCATTGTCGGTGTACAGTAAGCAGTGCTGGCCTAACCATGATACCATTACTCTTGGGTGGTAACAACAATTCAGAGCTGATACCGAAAGGTAAGGGAGAGGGGGGAGATAGGGGAGAGGGGAGAGATAGGGGAGAGATGGAATCATTGTCAATAATTAAGAGGATGGATTTATTCCAAATAATAAATATTTCTCTCTTAGCCTCGTCCTCTCTCTACGGCACCGTTCTGCAGAGTAAACACACACACGTGCACACACTCTAGTGTAATTATACCCCTGTGAGTGTGGCAGGGCTTTGGACTCTGTGTGGTCCACATTTCCACCATGCTGGTACCATGCAGGACTCTTCCGCCCCCTCTCCCCTGTCCAGCCTGCCCCGTCCCAGTCCACAGCGACCGGGCAATATGGCCGCACCGCACGGCACACTGGGAAGCGGCTGTGAGCCCAGAACCTGGTGCTGCCAAGCCAGATGCCCGCTCTGCCACCCTCGGCCTCTGGCCCAGCCAAGCTGCCTGTACCTGAGCTGCACTACAGTAGAGTGTGGTTGTGGACACGTGCACATACATGTCTTTGTTGAACCATCATGCAGTATAATACCAAATGTTAGTTAGGCTAATTCATAATTTGTTCCCTCTCTCCTTGGTGTTGTGTGCATTATATGTGATATTGGCTTGGCTACTAGGGCTGAAACCAAAGATTTGAATAATTCGGTTTTTACTCTGATTCTAATCACATTTAGCTGATTTGAGTAGGGGAGAGTGGGGTAAGTTGAGCCATTTTTTACATTCAGCATCACTCCGTCAAGGGAAATGTAGTATTCTATCTAAGAAAGATATGTACATATATTTCAGGCTGTTGTGTATCCCTGGAAATAATCGGAATTCATGCAAACATTACAGTTTTGAAAACAAAGCTTGTCCAAAAAAGTATATTGGCACAGCTTACCCCGGGTATGGGGTAGGTTGAGCTGCGGGACATGGTAAATTAAGCCGCCTACAAATGTCTGTACTGAATGAAATATTACCACGTTTTAAAACGTTTTGAGAATGACACAAGTATTGGTCTTCACAAAGTTTGCTGCTTCAGTGTTTTTAGATATTTTTGTCAGATGTTATTATGGTATACTGAAGTATAATTACAAGCATTCCATAAGTGTCAAAGGCTTTTATTGACAATTACATTAAGTTTATGCAAAGAGTCAATATTTGCAGTGTTGACCGTTCTTTTTCAAGACCTCTGCAATCCGCCCTGGCATGCTGTCAATTAACTTCTGGGCCACATCCTGACTGATGGCAGCCCATTCTTGCATAATCAATGCTTGGAGTTTGTCCGAATTTGTGGGTTTTTGTTTGTCCACCCGCCTCTTGAGGATTGACCACAAGTTCTCAATGGGATTAAGGTCTGGGGAGTTTCCTGGCCATGGACCCAACATTTCTATGTTTTGTTCCCCGAGCCACTAAGTTATCACTTTTGCCTTATGGCAAGGTGCTCCATCATGCTGGAAAAGGCATTGTTCTTCACCAAACTGTTCTTGGATGGTTGGGAGAAGTTGCTCTCGGAGGATGTGTTGGTACCATTCTTTATTCATGGCTGTGTTCTTAGGCAAAATTGTGAGTGAGCCCACTCCCTTGGCTGAGAAGCAACCCCACACATGAATGGTCTCAGGATGCTTTACTGTTGGCATGACACAGGACTGATGGTAGCGCTCACCTTGTCTTCTCAGGACAAGCTTTTTTCCGGATGCCCCAAACAATCGGAAAGGGGATTCATCAGAGAAAACGACTTTACCCCAGTCCTCAGCAGTCCAATCCCTGTACCTTTTGCAGAATATCAGTCTGTCCCTGATGTTTTTCCTGAATAGAAGTGGCTTCCTCGCTGCCCTTCTTGACACTAGGCCATCCTCCAAAAGTCTTCGCCTCACTGTGCGTGCAGATGCACTCACACCTGCCTGCTGCCATTCCTGAGCAAGCTCTGCACTGGTGGTGCCACGATCCCGCAGCTGAATTAACTTTAGGAGATGGTCTTGGCGCTTGCTGGACTTTCTTGGGCGCCCTGAAGCCTTCTTGACAACAATTGAACCTCTCTCCTTGAAGTTCTTGATGATCCGATAAATGGTTGATTTAGGTGCAATCTTACTAGCAGCAATATCCTTGCCTGTGAAGCCCTTTTTGTGCAAAGCAATGATGACGGCACGTGTTTCCTTGCAGGTAACCATGGTTAACAGAGGAAGAACAATGATTTCAAGCACCACCCTCCTTTTAAATCTTCCAGTCTGTTTTTCTAACTCAATCAGCATGACAGAGTGATCTCCAGCCTTGTCCTCGTCAACACTCTCACCTGTGTTAACGAGAGAATCACTGACATGATGTCAGCTGGTCCTTTTGTGGCAAGGCTGAAATGCAGTGGAAATGTTTAAGTTAATTAAGTTCATTTCCATGCAAAGAGGGACTTTGCAATTAATTGCAATTCATCTGATCACTCTTCATAACATTCTGGAGTATATGCAAATTGCGATCATAAAGACTGAGGCAGCAGACTGTGAAAATTAATATTTGTGTCATTCTCAAAACTTTTGACCACGACTGTATGTTATTTCCCAAACACAATTCAACACAATCACTTTTCTGTCTTTTATTCATTTTAAGCATCTATTATCACAGGCTTAACACCTAACAAACACCTTGTACTTTGTTACCTTGCATTACACCTGGGAAGAAAACGCTTCAATTTGCTCAATTTGCCTTTGGCTCAACTTACCCCAAACATTTTGACTAAATTAGCCCTCTCAGCTACAAGGGTACACTTTCGTGCTAGGTTTACGACCACTTATTGAAGCTTATAAAGACCCAAACTGATGTATAGAACAATCTTCAAATGATCTACTTTGGTTTAGATATAAGCATCATGAAACCTCTAACATAATACATTCATTTAACTTGATGAAAATCTGTTTTTTGGACCTAACTTGCTTACCACTTTTTCCATGTGGTTTCTTCCTTCACAGACTCCATGAAATGATGATCTCTTCCTAAATATTTGGTAAAATTATAAATTTTGTGTATGGTTTCCTAGAAACACGGGTGGCTCAACGTACCCCTTTGGATTAATTTACGCCACTGTCCCCTATTCGCAAAATAAAATAATGTTTTATCATGGAGCACGAGCCACGGGCGCAACTCTATCAACATACCAGAGTGCCAAGAAAGCCCCAAATGTGTCTGCTGCAAAGGGACAAGACAAAGCCATAAGTTTTGATCAGTCACAGTGTTTTTTATGTTTGTTTTTTACATATTTGCAGAATAGTTCAATATTAGTTTCTAAACTACAAATCTGATTAAGATCTAAAAATGGTGATACGGGGACAGCCCTATTGGCTAAATACAGTAAGTGGAGATGAATGAATATACCCAGCAAAAGTAATGGTTGTCCTCTGACATGGTCAGTTTTTTTTTTACAATGTTATTGACCCACATTGATAGTTACATTTACATTACATTTTAGACATTTTAGACATTTAGCAGACACTCTTATCCAGAGCGACATACAGTTAGTGAGTGCATACATTTTTTTATTTTTTTCATACTGGCCTGTTCTTATGAAAACCTTTTCACCAACTTTTATCAGTCTCCTTAGTTAAATAAATAGGACTCACTTGGCTGTCAACACGCCCATTTAATGAGTGAAGAGTCTATTAGTTCAAACTGTTTATTATTATAAATGTGAAAATAGGGGGTATTTTTTACAATTGCCTAAAAAACATGGGTACCTGAGACAGGTCAGTCATCTTTGAACACTTTGTTTTTAAATTGCTCAAAATTACGTTAAATTAAGGCGAGGTCACAGCCGTCAATCACAACAGCAAAACTCTGCCTCATTAAATTGTTGGTTTAGGTGCATTTACACCTTTCAAACCAGCAACACACACAAGCCTCTCTCACACACAGAGAGAGACTCAAACACACACACACACACACACACACAGACAGACACAGATACATGTTACATACACACACACACACACACAGGTCTCTCTCACACACACACACACACACACACACACATAGACCTAGGCCTATTCCATCAAGCTATTGAATTGTAGGAATATATATTTTTATTTATCTCACAAATGATGTCACTTTGTTAAATTAAAGAGATAGTTCACCCAAATTATACAATTACTTCGTGTAAGCAGTCTATATGGAAGGTAAGAAAACAAACAATGACTTGGTTTTGTATCCCTGGCCACTGTCTTCAAAAGCTAACATTGTAGCATTTGTGGCTCAAAACCAATGCAAGTCAATATCATTTTTCGCACTTCAGCGAGCTACACACATTTTTTTAGACACTTGATGATGATTTGGACATGAAACATGTCATGCATTGGTTTGGAGCCACAAATGCTACACAAAAGATAGTATAACATATAAAATGAAAATTGCACAGAACCCCACACACCCAACCTCGGTTTAGTATATTAATAAATAGCTCAGAACTTCTTAAACCTGTCCTCAGGGACCTGCAGCCATCTCATGTAATTGATATATCCAGAGCTGCACACCTGATTCAACTTGACAATAACCAAGCCATTGACTAGATGAATGAATCAGGTGTGCTAGTTCAAGGCTACAACAAATTGTGAAACATCTGGGGGTCCTCAAGGAGAGCTTGAGAAACACTTCTAAGTAACAAGAAAAACCTGATTAAAAATAGAATAAAACGATAACCTAAGAGCTCCAAGACAACCATTCCTCTACAGGGGCGTTATCCTTCTCTTTAACCCCCAATACTGGGCAGCTTCCCAGCCCTGCGGAGGTAGAGGAGGGTCTGGGTGAAACTACCCAACGTGGAGAACGACAATGTGATGGGGATCAGGATACACTTGAAGGATCTCTCAGAAATATGGTGGAAGGAAGAAACGAAAGCTCAGATTATGGTAGGAGAGTAGTTCACCAGCAAGGTCAGCAGAATGATTTGAACGGTGCGGGATGCTCTTTCAGGTTCCCTCCCTCCTCTTTTCACCCATTATTTCCTTCCTTCCATCACCTGGACCGGACCTGCTCAGCACCCACAGTATGGAGACACTGCAGAACACGTCGATGGACAGAAGTGGGAGGAAGATAGTGGTGTTTTCTCCTTTGCTTCTGCCACTGAAGACATGCAACACAAGGAGGCAGTGTCAGCAGCCATGCCACAGCGACACATGCCGCCCTGTACCTCAGGAGAACTTGAGGAAGAACAAGAGGTAGACCACCGCCAGGTAACACTACACACAGATGCAGCACTGGAACAGGGGCCTTCTGGCCACAAGCAAGCCCTGAATGTACCCCCTGGTGTAATGAATGGATGCACTTGATGAAGAGGATGTTGAGGACCAATAGAGGTGAGATAAGGCAGTAGAGAAGCTCCATGACGGCCAGGTTGAGGGCAGAAATATGCTGGTTGAGCTGGACCGAAGGGCAGCCCGCCACCAGCCACAGATACCAGATGTTGGTGACCAGACCCAGGAGACAGATGAACTCCTAGACTGACATTTCCCAGGTAGACTGGCAGAAAGGTGGGCCACTCCCAGCAGATGGTCATAATATTCTGTGGTTGAAGAAGCCGGGATCAGGAACAGAAGAGTTCACGTCCTTTATTGTTGCATGTCCTCAGTTACTTGTGTGTCGGAAGGATAGAAAAACCTGCTGTGGCTTGTTCTTATCATGAAAGAATGAGAATCTATATCTCGGTCCAGCATCTACCGTATGCCGTGAGAATATGATCAAAAATCAAGATGATACTCATCTACAGTGAGCTCAAAGTATTGGGACAGTGACCATTTTTGGGTTGTTTTGTCTCTGTACTCCAGCACTTTGGATTTGAAATGATACAATGACAATAAGGTGAAAGTGCAAGACCGTCAGCTTTAATTTGAGGGAAACTTCATCCATATCGGGTGAACCACTTAGAAATTACAGCACTTTTTGTACATAGTCCCCCCATTTTAGAGGACCAAAAGTATTGGTACAAATGTGTATTAAAGTAGTAAAAAGTTAAGTATGTGGTCCCCTATTACTAGCACTCAATGATTATGGGGGTATGATATTTGTGCGTATGTAACTTTCTCATTCATCATTATTCGCGATTCATTCAGGAGTATCCGTAATCATGGTAGCATCCACATTAATGTAGAAGTGTTTTGAAACAAATTATATTCTGAAACACAACCAAAACAAACAGCAAATGCATCCAACAAGTTTCTAGAGTCACACGCTTGATGTAATCATTGCGCACTAGGAATATAGGACCAAATACTAAACTTTTGACTACATTAATAGACATAAGTGAATTTGTCCCAATACTTTTGGTCCTCTATGGGACTATGTACAAAAAGTGCTGTAATTTCTAAACGATATGGATGAAAATACCCTCAAATTAAAGCTGACAGTCTGCATTTTAACCTCATAGTCATTGTATAATTCGACCATGAAGCCCTGATTCACACAGTCTCCTCTAAACAGTTGATGTTGAGATGTGTCTGTTACTTGAACTCTGTGAAGCATTTATTTGGGCTGCAATCTGAGGTGCAGTTAACTCTATGAACCTATCCTCTGCAGCAGAGTGAATGGGTCTTCCATTCCTGTGGCGGTTTCATCATAGCGCTTGATGGTTTTTGCGACTGCACCTGAAGAAACTTTCAAAGTTCTTGACATTTTCCGGATTGACTGACCTTCATGTCTTAAAGTAATGATGGACTGTCGTTTTTGAGCTGTTCTTGCCATAATA